>NC_061493.1:81741-86979 GCF_022539355.2 Hippoglossus stenolepis
GTATATATATATATATACATACATATATATATATACATATAAATTGCATAATTACAGTACAGTGAGTACATCCTTTTATTAACGCATACCACAACATTAAGCACACGTTGTGTCCTGGTGGCTTAGCTTCCTTTACAATTCAAATGGCTACTATAAGGCAGCAGGGGTCACCCAGGGGTGATGATGCACCTGAAGAGAGTTCACTGCCCCTCATAGATTTGGCTCAAAATATCCCTACCCGGCGGATGATGACACTTATCGACATGTTACCTGTAGACACAACCGCAGTGGCCTCAGTGAGGTAATCAGCATGCTGGAATCCATGTATCTTGACCCCCAGGATGAGGATCAACATCAGTCGGATGACAGTGAGGAAACAGGGGCCATTGGAGTAGCAGAACAACTGCAGGACTTGCAGTTAAGAATGGAGGCCTTTGAGAACCGGGTTAAGGAAGCAGCCGATAGTACACTCGGCAGCCGATAGTACACTCAGAGCAGCAATTGATGCCATGGCTAGGGAGGCGAAGGAGTACATTGACATGAGGCTGCAGAAATTTGATCAAGCTCTGGTATCTTGCCTGCAGCGGAGGGATAAACGGTGGGATGAAGAACTTAAGAAGACCATCAACAAAAGCCGGTCTTCATGGAAGCCTGTTAGTTTCTCCACTCCGGCTGTGGTCTTGCCGGCCGGCCGCCTAACATCTGGAGGGGATGTTTTACTCCCAACCTCGGCTGCAGTTTCGGCTAAACCACCTATTAGAATGGAGTTTCCCCAGTTTGGTGACTCGAGAAGTTCAGCTGATGTCACTGATTTCATTGAACAGTGTGAGAACTTTCTTACTCTAAGACCACTGAGTGACTTTGAGTTCTTGGGCACCCTCAACGCCGTTCTAAAAGGACCAGCCCGGAGCTGGTGGTTAGCCGCCCGCAGCAAAATATGTAATTGGTCGATGTTCAAAAATGCATTCCTTGAAGCTTTCTTGCCCACTGATTACCAGTCTGAGATTGAGGAGCAGCTCCGGGCTAGTGTGCAATCACCCAACCAGTGCCTGAGGGACTTTGCCTATGATCACCGGGCACTCTGCCTGAAGTGGAGTCACGATATGGCAGAGGAGGAGGTTGTGCGGCGAATCCTCAGAGCATGTAATCCGAGGCTGGCCAGTGGCCTACGGGGCATTGTGTCCACGGTCGACCAGCTGGTTAAGGTGGGGTCCTTGATAGAGAAAGACTGGAGCAACTCCAAAGACTATTGGAACCGCGTACAGCAGTCCAACTCTGCGGACCGTACTAGCAAAAGTCCAGCAGGAAACCCGAGCATGGGCAGGGCGTGGACATGGTGCAGGGCATTCCAACCTCCTGGTGGTACCAATAAGGGTCCGAGGATCCGAGGGGATGCCGTCCTTGACTCAGGATGCACATACTCATTGATGAACAGAACCCTATGGAACAACCTAAGGAGGGCTGGAGAGACTCTGAACGTGAGCGAAGTCCCAAGGTTTGTTATGGCCAATGGACAAGAGAGTAAGGCTCTAGGAAAAACTAACCTGCTCCTCACCCTCCATGACACTCACATCTCCATCAGCGTACACATACTTAGGGATGATCAGCTGTACATGCCTCTACTGCTTGGTCTAGACTTTATGTGTGCGAGCCAGATAGTTTTGATGCCCCACCTGAGGAAGTATGTTATGCCGGGGGGGAAAGAGCATAAGTTTTTACCCAAAACCCGGGATGCATTGCACTGGGGGTTTCAAGACTCAGTAGTCAATTTCTACATGGCGGTGTGGGAAAATGCTAGCATCGAGCAGCCCAGCCTTCCTCTCTTAGAGGCTCAACCTGAGGTGGTTAGACCACTGCTGCAGAAGTGGTCTACCATTTGGACAGAGTCTACGGGGCAACTGAGGTCGTAAGGCACAAAATCATGACCACAGATGAGCTGCCAGTGCGAAGGAGAGCCTATAGAGCATCACTGCATAAACAAGCAGTCATCGAGGAGCAGATTAAGAAGATGCTCAGTGATGGGGTAATAGAGCCTTCCTCCTCTGCCTGGGCCTCCCCAGTGGTCTTAGTCCCAAGGAAGGATGGGACACCCCGTTTTTGTGTGGACTATAGAGGCCTCAATGCCAAAACACATCACGATGCATATCCAATGCCGTTGGTGCATGAAATTCTGAGTCCTTGCAGGGTGCCCAATATTTTAGCTCACTGGATCTCCAGAGCGGTTACTGGAAGGTGGCCATGGACGAAGAGAGCAAAAGGAAGACCGCCATGACCACCCATTTAGGCCTCTTCCAGTTTAGGGTTATGCCATTTGGTCTGCAGAACGCGGGTGCCACTTTTCAGCGGCTGATGGAAACTGTCCTTGTGGGGTTAAAGGGGAAAATCTTTTTCGTCTATATAGATGACATCATCATTTTTTCCAAGACTCAGGAGCAGCATCTACGAGGCCTGGATGCGGTCTTCCAAAAGCTGCATGAGGCCAATCTAACGCTCAATGTGAAGAAATGCCATCTTCTTCAGAGTCAGCTAACATTTTTGGGGCATATAGTATCCGGGGAAGGGGTGTCCGTGGACCCAGCAAAGGTTGTGGCCATATCAGCCTATCCAGCACCCACAGACTTGAAGAGTCTCCAAAGATTCCTTGGATTAGTAGGCTGGTACCACAAGTTTCTACCCAGGATGGCGGACATTGTGGCTCCCCTGAATAACCTCAAGAGGAAAGGAGTATTGTGGGAGTGGACTGAGCAATGTCAAGTCGCCTTTGAGCACCTCAAGAGTATGTTGCAGTCACCACCAGTGTTGGCTCAGCCGCGGCCCCTCCTTGGCTTTCAGGTTCACTGTGATGCCAGCGACGTGGGACTAGGGGCCGTCCTGATGCAGACTATCGAGGGAGAGGAGAAGGTTATAGCCTTTGCCTCAAGAACACTGCAGGGTGCTGAACTGAGGTACTCCACCTCGGAGAAGGAGTGCCTAGCCGTCGTCTGGGCAGTGGAGAAATGGCGGCACTACCTAGATGGAGAGACATTCAAGTATTCACAGACCACAGCGCTCTAACCTGGGCCTTTAACTGCCCTAAGACATCGTCTCGCCTGACCAGATGGACTCTGCGGCTCCAGCCTTACTCATTCAGAGTCAACTATAAAAGGGCTGCTGTAATGTTGTCCCTGATGCTCTATCCCGGCACCACCATTATCGGAAGGGAACCTTTGCGTTGCTGGGGCAAAATCGTACTGGTCTGCCTTACCCAGCTCCCTGCAGGATATCGAAAGCGCCCAGCAGTCCGACATACTTTGTAAAGAGCTTGGCCTTTCCATCGAGCAGCCCACACCAGGTCGCATTCACTATGAATACCAACAAGGAGTGCTTTACCGAGGTGTGCCTTCAAAGTATGGGGGATTTAATTACCAGATGGTTGCCCCCGCTGTACTTGTGCCAGAGTTTCTGGCTTATTTCCATAACAGCCCTTTGAGGACATCTGGGAGGATGAAAACCCTCCTAAAAATCCTGGAGGTGGCGTGGTGGCCAACGGTCCAGAAAGATGTGTGGAGCCATGTCCGAGCTTGTACGGTATGCCAGCAATATAAGCCTTCTAATGAGAAACCAGCTGGGCAACTCCAGACCACAGAGGTCACGTCTCCTGGGGAAATGATTGAGTAGACTTCATGGGACCCCTACCCTCAGCAAAGCCCGGAATTCAGTGCTGATGGTAGTCGTGGATTACTACACCAAATGGGTGGAGCTTTTCGCCCTGAAGGATGCTAAGACGCCAAAGGTCTGTCAGGTCCTGAAAAATGACATTTTCACTCGCTGGGGGTTCCCAGCGACCGGGACCCCAATTCACAAGCCAGCTGATGGCTAGTCTTTGTCAGTCGTGGGGCATAACCCATAAGCTCACTACGGCCTACCACCCACAGACCAATCTGACAGAGAGGGTTAATAGGACATTGAAGACAATGATCGCCTCTTTGGGGGACTACCATTATGACTGGGACCGTGGCTGCCAGAATTTAGGTTTGCTATCAACACTGCAGTGCACGGACCACTGGTGTGACCCCTGCAGTGTCACCTAAGTTCACCTGATGTACAGGAAATGTGTTAGGAGGACAGATGAATCTGTGCCTTTTGTCTACATGTTTTATAAGTTCTGTACATAGCCCAAACTGTCAGAGGCCTTAAGGTATAAGGACAAGGGAAGGATCTCCATATATATTTGTTTATTGAATGTGTTATGGTGTATGTATTTGTTTCTTTAACACCAAAAGGTGATAAATGAGGGGAAGTGACGGCACGGCCACGGGGGTTGTTTTGGTGTATGCGGGCCGGCAGAGGACCAGCCACGCCCAGTCGACAGCGGCCGGAAGACCTACAAAGGATTACTTCAAAACGGGATTATTTGCCTGGGTGACTTGCAAGGATTTCCGCAAGGACGGAACTATTTTCTGGCCGCTCAGAGGTGGTGAGGATAGCGCGGACCCAGTTTGGTATTGTTTGCGGCATCTCGCCACGCCACACCGGCATACATTTTTGCTTTGGGATGTTCGGGGACTGTATGAACGGGGGGTTGGGGAAATATTGATGTATGGGATTGGTGTAAATTGTGTGGTTATGTTCACGTTTTCAGCTTTGTTTGCGGGCACACGTCCAGGGGGTACGTGGGTTTGATTGGGTTGGGTGTCAATACAGACCATTGTATACAACTTCTCTGTGTTTATTTCGTTTATATATATATTATTTCATATGAGGTGGGGCCGATAACCTTTTTATCGGCCTTATAGAAAGAGTATTCGCTTATTGTAAATTGTCAGGCGGCGGCGTCCGTACACAGCGGGACAGGTCCGCCTGCGTCTTCTTTTAAAATAGCGTAGTGACTTTCTCCTTCTTCCAAACGAGGCGAATTGTTACATGTTAAATACAACAAACCACGTTTTTACTATGTGATGGTGTAGATGAAGTAACACAAGCTGCTTGACATTTATCATGAAGTTCATTATTGCTATTACTCTATCAAGTAATAATAAAGTTGTATGAACGTGTATGTAACCAAACTAATACATGCAGTTATGGGATACTACTATATTATATAATGAGCTGAAATGTGTTAGAATTTGCTGATTTACAAATGCTATAAGTATGCTGATTCTTTTTCCCCTCACATTTATATACTTGTGCTATTGCATGAAACTGAACTGTCTTATTGTCAGAGAGAAAACAGAGCTATGGGTGATGAGGAGTGGATTT
>NC_061493.1:87079-95664 GCF_022539355.2 Hippoglossus stenolepis
ATTATTCAGTATTCAACATTTATGATATTATCTCTACATTGTGATTTTATCTTTCAGAACAAACGTGCATATAAACAAATGAATCTGTTGACGCTGATGATACTGTAACTTTGGTTCCTGCATGTTTTAGTCTCAACTTTCATTTGGATTATTTTATGTGTGTAACAATCCAACATTCAGTTGTGTTTTGTTTTTTTACCTCCATGTTTGTTAACACAGAATTTGTTTAAAGAGCAGATTTCAAAATGATTTCCGGACGGCTGTGAGCAGAGGTCAGCGTTGCAACACAACAAACTCTCTCGGCCCGACAACAGAGACGAAACGATTTGTATCTGTACATCGTTATGAATACATGTAGTAAAATGATCACTAATGTCTCAAACAACTCACTCTTCTACATTCATTCTCGCTCATTGTCACATATGTGCTTCTAAAAACACACATGTTTAGTCCCCTATGTCACAATTGTTCATTTAAGACAACGGCCGTGTCCCAAATCTCTTACTAATCACTGTTCGCCATTTTGTATTGTCTGAATGTGTTGAGAAGATTTTTATACCCTGTTCGTTGAACTCATTATTTTTGACCCACATGAGACAAATCTGTGAGTTGTGGTGGTAAAAGCACAAACTGCAGCAAACAAGTGTATTTCTACATATCTACATGAATTGAACCTGCTTTTTACCTAAAGGTTTTAATACTAAGTGTAAAATAAACATTCAGAATTTACTATGGAAATTCCCCTGGCTGCTGTTCGTCATGAGGATCAGAGAAAATGCATCAAGTAGTGTCAACAAGTGTTTCTTTTGCCAATGAGCTCAAAGTTCCCCACATAAAAGTCCTTATAAAGTGAAGTATGGGTTAGTGAATGAGTCGGTGATTTCAGACACAGCCAATATGAACTCTTAGCAAGAATAAAAAAAAAGTGATTAAACTATAAGCTGGTTGTCGTACGTATTGATCACAAATCATAGGTCATTATTTGACACAGATATGCCGGATCTAAACAAAATAATACAGAGGATTCTGTTGGAATGTATAGTGGACATTTTATTCAAACTACTGTAGCCATACACTAGCACAGAATATAAGTAGTATTGATCATGTGCTCCAGTTATGAAGATACAAGCTGACTGTCAAACAGCACCAAGCTCCAACACTGTGAGGATCTTTGAAATACATCTGGTTAAAAAGAAATCCACTCTTGTTTTCTGCTGGAGGGATTTCATCAGTTTCCTGCTCGGCTTTGGTTGTCAGTTGTTGGTGAGTGATCCAACAGGCAGGAGGAGTTCCCTCGCTGTGCTTTAGGTGCAACCTCCCTGGTTACAATACAGACAATTATAATAATGTTAGCCATTAACGTAGAACTGCAGAGTAAAATAAAGTTTAAAAAACATTAAACACAATAATGCAAATCACAATATTAACTGGAATGGCACAAAGGCCCAACAGTCCCCTTATGAAACCACATTTATATTCACATGATCCAGATTTTTCTTTGGATCGGCAGCAAATTGCACACAATCTAAAATATCAGTCCTCTGAATATTTATTTTTATTTTCATCAAGATCCATGAATTATTGTCTCAGTAATTAATGAACATCATGAAAAGCCGACACCACATCCTTCCACTAGGTTCCCTGATTATCCGGTCAGTAGTTTTGTGTATTCATGCTAACTAACAAACAAACCAACCAACAAACAGAGGTGCTGAAGTTAATACAAATCAAGTTGTAATCCGTTATTTAAGAAAAAAGAATTATCAGAGAACACTTACCCTATTATGGTCATAGTTGTGACAGCCTAAAAAATAAAATAAAAACAGCCGTGAATTTTTCAGTAAGTCCCTAAATTCACTTAAAATGTTGTTATTGAGATCTGATTCAATACCTTCCTGCCTGACGACACCTACACAAGAAAACCCGCTCTGAACAACACTGGTTTGTCAGTGTAGTTTTTTTTTATCTAGTTATGAACCACCCGTCTCTGAAGCCTGAGATTCACTCAAGAATGTTGACAAATGCATCCAAGTATTGATAATTGACTGAAAATGCATCTTGAATCACAAAGTTACTGACTTTGTCTCCTCTGCTTGTTACTGAGAATCAGAGCTCAGTGATTCATGTTTGTTAGCTGACAATAAAAAAGGCAGGAACAAAAAGCACTGTGACACGTTGAAATACAATGCACCTAATGTATTTATACTTACAGCTGGTACGAGTGATTCTGCGATTGGAGCAATGAACAGCCACGCTGTAATCCCGCCAAGTACATGGAAAATATTTCTTCTCTCCTTCCTTTATATACTCAGTGACAGAAAGCTTTAAACCATCAGCATAATGACCAGGTTCGATGACACAAAATGCATCTGCACAAAATGAACAGAAAAAAACACATGGATAAATATTTTGGTTTTAAAAACATTTCGATATTTGACAGACTTATGAAATTAAAATAAGTGTTGACTTCTTTATACCTTCGCAGACGGGTAATTTTGACCAAGAGCCGTCATTGTAACAACTCACAGTGTCTAGACCGACTTGTTTGTAAAAACTAATACACTGAAATTTCAAATACATTCGATGCTCTTCCACAACGACACCATTAGGAACGTTTGGGCGTGTCCCACAGGTTTCGACTGAAATGAAAAAAAAAAAAGGATTATTTAAGTCTGTCACAGTATCTCAGTGAAAATGATCTCATCAGCAACAACATAACTTGTGGTACTAAAATGAACATTGTGGAAAAAGGCAATTACACAGCACTGCTGGGAACTGAAAATCTGCTTTGTGCAGCAATAAACAAAGATTTTGACCCAAATCATCCCCAAATGTTTCTCTATGCTGAATCGACCATGTTGACTTATATTCTGATTTCTTTGTAAGTGCAACTGGCATCCAGATGGCCCAGTGGTACAGTGGTTAGCACAGTGGTTCACATCCAGTATGTTCTTGGTTCGAATGCAGGTTGCATGGGCCTCCTCCCACAGTCCCACTTCTGTTTTTTATTAATTCAAGTTGTGCACGTGTGAAGATCAGGCAGATAAAGAGACTTCTAAGGGGGCCTTCACACCAACCACATGGTTAGGGTCCAGACCTGCAGACGCTTTAGTGTCTCGCACCACCGTCTGTAACAACCAACCCAAATTCAGTTTGACCAAAAGAGGTGGTGTCAGGTCCAAATCAAACTGACCCAAGGTTTGGTTTGTTTGCAGTGAGAAAAAATACTTTTTGATAGTTTGGACCTACGGATCAATTGCAGGAAGGAAAAAAAACAACAACATTAAACAATAGAAGAAGAAAAGAAGGCAGAGGCATGTCAAGTCTTCACCTCCGACGACATAATGATGGAATGACAAGGACAATCATTTTGCTGGAATACACCGTATTGTTTAGAATATAGGACAAGATGGTGAATGTCCCTTGTAATAAAAGTCATTAGTTCATTCATTTTCTTTTCTTTCCAACCAGTAAAGTGTCCTCCATCCACGATCCATTCAGTTTTTATAATGCTTAGAGTTTGAGGGTCAGGGGGAGAGTTGGAGCCATGATGACGATGGTTCGTTTCAAAGAAGCGAATGAGTCTGAGTGACTTACTGGATGTGATGAGAGGCCTGTTGGCAGAGGTGCTGGAAGATCCTGTAAGACACAGAGCACATGAAGCCAGAATAGAAGTTACACATCACATTAGGATGTTATTTCTTTCTTATTCATTCAGAGTCTTGTCCAAAGACATTTTGTACCATTTGAAATTTTAAAACTTAAAATCAATGAGTGGGATCTGCTTATATTTTATCACAGTGATAGAAGAGACAAAGGCCTACCTCCACTGCCAGGTTGTGTCCCACGGCCAGAGGACGCGCTTTGTCCCCCGCCTGTTCCTGCCTCCACAGAACGATCATGTCCAATATCTGGTCTGCTTCCTGAATGGAAAGAAAATAAAAACAAAAAGAGAGTCCATACATATTATTCAGTGGGGTTAGATAAAGAGATTTACTGATTAATTTCTAATAAAAATCAGTAACTTACCTCCACCTCCTCCACCCCCAGGTTGTGTCCCTCTGCCAGAGGACGTGCTGTGTCCCCCGCCTGTTCCCACCTCCACAGAACCACCAGGTCCAATATCTGGTCTGCTTCCTGAATGGAAAGAAAATAAAAACACCACTCGTCCTGTCTGTTTACCTATATGGACAAACATTACATACACGTGTAGAGACATAACTTCTAGGAGACAGATGTGTAGAAGGACGTTTGATTCAATTGATGTAACGTCTGCTTTTATTTACTGCTGGTGATGTTTGCTTTCAAAGAACAACACCCTGTAGCATCCTATTTTAGCTTGAACGTGGCTGCGTCACAAACTCAAAAGCCTGAATCCACACCCTTTATGTAGCGCAGATTTAGCGAGTATAGAGTTTCTTTTCTTTCTTCATTTACGAGCCATTTCTATTGCTTTCCCTCACAACCCTGTACCTCCCCCCTTTAAAACCGCTCCTGCTCACATGCAGATTTGCTCTGAGCTTCAGTTTGACTCGTCCTTGTACACTTCTCGTGAAATGACCCTGTCAAAATATCCCCTTCCAATAAGAATTCAAGTATACCACTGACAAATGAAACCATCATTGCAGGCGTGTTTGCTTTACTTTAACAAAGTTCAGCAGATCACTCACCGACTTCGCTCTCCCAAGACCACAAATAAGTCTTTTATGTGAGCAGCTTGTTTTATTTGAACATAGTTGGAGATAGATGTTGTCAATGATGTGCCCTTGATCCTATCTGCATATTGTCCACTTACTGCACATTGGGCCTTCAGTCCAGGTTCCAGCCAGACAGAAAAGTGTTTTTTTGTGTGATCCCTCTGTGCTGTATCCATCTTCACATTCATATTTCACTTCTGCATCTTCAAGAAACAGCTCCTGGTATCCCTGGTCAACGATAATAGCGTGTGGGATTTTAGGAGGCGCCCTGCACGTTTTGATGCTTACTGCAAAAAAACACATTTGTCATGGATCAAACAGGCAGTTTGGTTTATGTAGCCAGTGAGAATTCATGGAGTAAGATTTAGACTCTGCACAAAGCTGAAAGACTTACTCTCACACATGGGCAAAGAGGACCATGTCCCATTTATACATTTGGCTGTTGCGATGTTGTCTTTGTGTTCATATCCTTTGTCACATGTGATCCTGATGATGTGTCCCTCCTTGTACCAACCTTCTGAGGCCTCTGTGTATTTTGCATTGGCAATAGTTGGCGGAATGCAGGCTTTTTCCTCTGAAAGAAAAAAGAACAAACCAAAGAATTGTTATCATTTTGATCATGTAGTGGGTGGACTGTTGATGTTTGGACCCCTCATCATCATAGAACATCCTGATAAAATTAAAAAAATATATAAAATTATTTTTAATTTCAAGGAATTAATCTCAAGACATTGTCTATAGTTCCTGATGAGAACTGAGGTTGGATGCACAAGGATGAATTGTGTAGCAGGGTTTGTATTGTGGGTAAAACCTGTGAATGAGAAGACAGTGTCACATCAAAAAATCATTTATGAATAACATCACTTTGCTCATCTTCTTTTTTTTGACACTATGAATTTTTATCAGAACCCTAATCTCTAACCCTAAATGTATTTTATCCATAAATAATATGTCAGTCATTTTGCAAGATACACAAAAATATATACACATTCATACACTCCTTTTATGATATCTCACTAACCTCAGAGTGTTCTTTAACATTCACAGTCCCTGCGTGACCTTTGCAGCACTGTGTTGCGTTTTAACCCCAAACTAACTCTGACCAAACCAGCTTTAATAACATGAGAGAAGCTTAAACTGTGCATAATGCCTGAGAGTGCTGTGCTGTTCATACCTAATATACAGAGTGATGAGATCACTTAACACCACAAATGATTTAATTTGTGAAAAACGTACCTATACATCGTGGCGTATGAGACCATGTGCCATGTTGACACACGATTTCTGCCCACCAACCCTCCACAGCTGGTTTATGTGTGTTTTCACAGGCATAGGTGAGCTTGGAGTCATGAGAATACGTTTCTTTAACAGGGACGAAATTACCACGGTCCAGTGAGGGAGCAGCACACTGCAGAGCTGCACTTTGTGCTGAAACAGAGATAAGCAAGAGAATAATATTTCTTATATTATAATAAGTGTGTGTGTTTAAAAAAACAAATTTAAATGATTCTAGGGGTAAATTTGAGTCTCTTACCGTGTAGTGCTCCTGGAAACCAAACCAGAAGAATAAATCCCAAATATCTTGAGCACATTTTGACAATTCTGATGCCTCAGGACGAAGCAGAGCAAAGACCCAGTTCAAATCCAAACAAGTTAGTGATTGTTGAGGGCATTTCCCCAAATAGTTAAAGAATGAGGAGTTAACACTTTCTGTGACAGTGACTGTGACGTGACGCTGTCGCTCTGAAGCCAACACACAAACCAAACACATGTTCTACAAATCCATACACACTGGAAGACAAACACTGTGGTTGTTTCTTTATTAACTTTTTCTACATATGGGTTTCAGAGACACATGTGAAGAACACTGACAACTTCTAAAAGAATCAAATGAAATCAACACCCCCTATTATAGTGTCAAAACACACAAAGTAATGAAAAATAAAAAAATCATAATCATGATAGACTTTGCATATTATGAGTTAAGATCTCATTAAGCAGTTAAGTTATACACTATATCTTAAAGGAACTAATAACATCGAGGGGCTTTAAACATACAGATTTAATTGTAATTATAGTAATTATTTTAGATTCATATATAATTATAAATAATACAATTATAGTAATAAGTAGGGCTACGTTGTAGCACTAACGGGCCCGAGCAAAGGAATTTTGAAGCCTGCTGCGGTTAGTGGAGAGAGCGATCAATGACCAAGCGCACGTCTCTGCGTTGCATGCGTTTTGCGCACTGCGGCAAGGAGTAGCGCTTCACTCCGTCACGCGATGTCGATCCTTGACTGCTAATTGCTCATTACGGTCCACGCTGTCAATTGCACATCACACTGTGAAAATTTCATGTAAATTGAATGATAGTTGTAAAACAAAGCTTATTTCCTGTTGCCAGTAGGTGGCGCCATCAGTATTATTACATGCAGACTAATAGATCTGTTCAAGTAGGGGCTCTGATGTAGCGTGAGCAATTTTGTGTCAATTGGACAATGTTACAACAACTTCATTTTCACACTGATCAGTAGGTGGCGCTATGACCCTGCACTAATATTAATATATGGAGCTGGTCAGGTCAGGATTGTGATCATAGGTCAGTAGTTTGGGGCCGGTTGGATAATGCAGAGTGGATTTACAAAGTACTTCCTGTTTCATGGCTAATCAGTAGGTGGCGCTATGACACTGACGAATTATTGACACATAGAGCTGTTCAGGCTTGGTCTCTGATCATGAGACAGAAGTTTGGCGGTGATAGGACAATGCACACTGGACTTATGACAACATCGTCTCCTTTGGCGAAGGATGAACCTTCGCCGCACCTCAATGTTTACACGGTTTGAGGAAATGTCACAATTCTGACCATGGTCCTTTGACTTCTCTCAGCTCATTTGAGCTGTATATTGTAAAGCAGCCAGGAGTAGTTCGTCAAAGTATAAAACATGTGAGTTCATGTAGCCAGCAGGTGGCACTGTGATTTTAAGTCATGATTTCTGTGTAGATGTCATCAGGCCGGGACTCTTGTCTTACATGTCTAGTTTGAACTCGATTGGACCAAATATGTCCGAGATACAGACCCTCATGTTTTGATGGCGTGTAATCAAACTTTGATGCCACACCACGGTCACACCGTGTGATGAAATCAAATATACCGAGTCAGTTTATATCTCCATCTTGCTTAGATGACATTCCCAGAAGTTGAAGTTGATCTGATGAAAGCCCTACGACAAGTTCGTCAAAGTAAAAATGTGGAAAATGGCCAAAATGGCCATTAAAGTCAAAATGGCGGGCTTCCTGTTTGGTCTAGCATATCTATCCAAGAGACTTATTTGTTTGTTATGAAAAGACACATGTCTCTATCGATTTTTGTAGATGTCGGCCAATCGTAGTGCCGGGGCTGCCCTTAAGGGGGCGCTAGTCAGTTATTTTGCCACGCCCATTCCTTAAAACCATCTGAATGTCTGCAGGGGGCTGTTGTTACACAAATGTAGTTTGAGGGAGGTTGAACCTCGAACACCGAAGTTATAGCATAATTTTCATTATGGCGTTTGACGAAAAGTCACAGTAATCTTATGCCTTCATTATCAATGTCTTGAGACCCAGTCTGGTCATGATACACCGGGGCTATGATTTTTGTGAAGATCGGTGAAAGCTAACTGAGGGGCTTTTCCTTAGATGGCGCTGTTGAGCCATTTGCCCATTTCAAATTACTCCAGAATACAATTACTTTTTGGGGTTTTGAATTCCCTGCAAACTTTGGTAACAATCTGAGCATGTCTAGGCCCTGACAAAGCCCCAAAAGGGAAATACAAATCCTTCGAAATACAAAAGGGCCTCCCACCGGAGGTGCTCGGGCCCTAATAACAACAAATCCTAACCCTAACC
>NC_061493.1:95764-97181 GCF_022539355.2 Hippoglossus stenolepis
CTTAAAGGGGACATAGCATGCAAATTCCACTTTGTTAGTGCTTCTACAGGTTAATGTGGGTATCTGGCTCATGTCTACCAACCCAAAAACTCTGGGAAAAAACACTCGAGCGTTTTGTTATAGTTCCTCTAAGTCAGAAACGTCATGCTTGAGCGACTCGATTGCGCTTCCTGGGTATTGTGTCGTAACAAGGAACTGGAAGTCTCCCTACATGGTCTTGGCCCACCCCCCACCGTCCCCCCGTCCCCCCACACTCGTTACTTCCGTGTTTACACCGGAGGCTGCGAGGCAGCGCAGCGCCGTTCCCAAGCGCGCAGCCGGGCTGTTCACACGGGGCGAGCATTTCTCCGCTGGTCAGCTCGCGATTCACTCACATGTGGCATTTGTCTGGATCGTTGGGACTGGGAGGCTGCAGCAGCTGCTCGGGAGCGACCCTCGCTCTCCCGTGCGTGAGCTGGAATTTGTGTCAGCGCCACACAGCAGCAGTGTGGAGGACTTCCGCAGTGTTCAGCGCTACTGTAACCCCGAACCCCGACATTCAACGGGTACAACAACAAGCGGACAAAGCAGAATCGCGGGCTGACCTTATATGTACAGTCTATGGGGCTGACCAGCGGGAATCTTTCGTCCGTGTGAACAGCCAGGCGGCTGCGCGCTGGAAAACAGGCGCTGCGCTGCCTGCCGGTCTTCCACACTGCCAGCTGTGTGGAAGACTTCCGCAGTGTTCAGCTCTACTGTATGCCGGGTTACAGTAGTTCCGCCGGGTTACAGTAGTTCCGCCGGGTTACAGTAGTTCCGCCGGGTTACAGTAGTTACGCCGGGGTACACCGGACGCGGAAGCGCCGCTGCGAGGCAGCGCAGCGCCGTTCTCCAGCACGCAGCCGCCTGGCTGTTCACACGGGACGAGCATTTCTCCGCTGGTCAGCCCATAGACTGTATATATAAGGTCAGCCCGCGATTCTGCTTTCTCCACTTGTTGTTGTACCCGTTGAATGTCGGGTTCGGGGTAAATGATGGTCTTCATAGCCCCCCACCTCTCTTTCTCTCTCTGTCTGTCTGCTTGTGTGCTTGTAGTGGATGGGCAGGGGACATTTAATTATGTGATTGGGAAAATTAAAACTCCAGGACAACAAGGGAATACAAAGTATGGGATGCATATTTGATAATTTATATCATATAAAATATGTAATTTATATCGTTTAAAATCATGGGGGAGAGGGGGAGGGGGAGCTGGCTCATTAGCATTTAAAGGAACAGGCAGTCAAAACAGGTCGCTCTGTGGAGGGCTGTTTTATACAGGGTAAAAGCTGTTTTATATGATCCTTGTGGTATTTTGACCAAAGTATGTTACAGACATTTCATTAAGACCCCAAGGAACCATATCAACTTGTGGTAAAATGGGCATGCTATGTCCCCT
>NC_061493.1:97281-109748 GCF_022539355.2 Hippoglossus stenolepis
GGAACGAAAGGACAACATCCAGGCGAGGGCGGAGCCTGTAGAGCAGCAACACACACACACACAACACACACACACACACACACACACACACACACACACACACATTGTGTCTCCACCTACAGTATGATGTTGAAGGGACAACAAGAGATTGTATAGGACGTGTGCATGTGTGTGAGTGTTGTTGTTGTTCCAGGTGATTCTCTCCTGCTGCCTGTGATGACACGTCTCTGTACAACTCAATCAGACCTGATATGATGGCAGTCGACTGCACACACACACACACAGACACAGACACACACACAGACACACACACCTCACTCAGGTTTAATGAGTCTGTAATCACGACAGTCACGAGGAGTTCAGCTCTGCTGCAGGAGAAGATACACATTTCTCTCTCCATCATTCATATCCACTCCTCCCTCGTGTCTGTCTCGAGGTTTCACCGAGCTGCCGTGTGAACAGTCTCCGGTTCACACTGATTCAAGATCAGTCACCACCATGAACTGCATTCAGATTCATTTACCCCAGAACTGCTGCATCTAGTTGCTGCTGTTCAAACCTGTTCTACTGATGCAGCTTCACATTAAAAGCATCCGACAGGTGAACTATATAATAACTGCTTTAATAATAATAAGTTAATGTCATGTTTAAGACAAGATACAAAACAAAGAGCTTTTGAAAAAGGGCATCTTAAAATAATCCTTTTTGTTTTCACCTTTTCTGATTTTCAGGCTGAAATTATTTTGCAATAAGTAACATCAACACAACAACTGTACATTTATTCTCTTAAAATTACAACTTTTAAATTACCGGTATTCTTCTCT
Source organism: Hippoglossus stenolepis (assembly GCF_022539355.2). NCBI lineage: Eukaryota > Metazoa > Chordata > Actinopteri > Pleuronectiformes > Pleuronectidae > Hippoglossus > Hippoglossus stenolepis. The sequence goes on from NC_061493.1 coordinate 98,106, forward strand.
TATACAACATTATTTTAATAAACTTGGCTTTAATACAAATATAAAAGTTTATCAGTCTCCACAAAGAAAACAAATGTTACCTGGATGATTATTTTCATTTTTTTATTATAAGTTGCTCTGCAGGGAAAAGAAAGAGAACCGAACTCGTCCTCACCCAGTTTCACCGGACGTTATATAACAGTGAAATATTAAATGGAACATTAGCTGCAATCATCATGCATTTGCGAAAATAATTTATTTTAATTTAGTGAATGAGGAAAGTTAAAGTGATTCAGACAAATAGACCTGTTGAAGCTAAAAGTGCAAATCCAGGAGAATAATTGACCTTCCAGACCGATTCAATTAGAACTCACGGAAACAGACTCGGAGGGAAAGTTTTTTGTTTTGTTTTGTTAAACTTTCGATAACTTCTACCACAAACTTGTTATTCCAATTTGAATGCACCTCGACTCATCGTGCACTCGCAAACGTAATTGCAGATAATAAGGACGTAGAGCGGAGATAAAAGCGAGAACCAACCCAACTGAATCCAAGAGGAACGAAAGGACAAGGTTTAGGGTTTTTGTTGAAAAGTTTTTAACTGAAGTTAAACTCAGAACTAACGTCGACTGGAGTTCCCTCAGATCTTCAAACTGTGAAGATGGAGAGTGCCGACCGTGACCTCTGACCTCTGACCTCTGTGTGTTTGGTTTACTTGCTTCACGACGATCAATGAGCTCGAGCTCGTCCCACAATGCACTCTGCTCTGTGAGGTCAGTGAGGTCGTTACAGGTGTGACAGATAACGAGGTGGAGTCTTAACGAGGTGACGAGTCGACTGAAGTGATAGAGGTGATCTGGGGTTAAGTGTGTTAAACGCTGCGGCCATGACAGCTTGTGATTCCTTATTCAATGAACCTGCAGGTGGCATCAGGTGTTTCCCAGGACTCACACTTCGTCCGCTGGTGCGAAGTGGAAGACGTTAACAAAGATTCAACAAGCGAGGAAGTGTCGGCCTGGAGATAACAAAATCGTGTTTGCACGGTTTCCCTCGGGGGAAGTTCAGGCACCGAACTGTTCTCTGTTCCAACTCCGCTGCAGTTTGTAAAACAACCTCAGGCACAAGGAGAAATGTTCGTGCCCGATTCTCAGTGATTGAACTTTAATGAAGAACGCACATGGCTCAGAAAGTGGTCCGGTTCGTCATGTGACACTTTTCTGCAGCGAGTCAGAGAAGGTGAGGAAACACGAGAGGCAGCGTCGTCACGTCTCTGTGACGTCGCTGTGGCTCCATCAGCTGCTTCCTGCTCGGACGGCGGCTTCATGTCACGTTTCAAATATTCAAACTGTTTTGTTTTAAAGAGCCAACTCTGGAAAGTGTGTGTGTGTGTGTGTTATTGTTTGTCTGTGTTTGTTTGGTGTGTGTGTGTGTGTGTGTGCGTCCACCAGGCATTACAGTTTACCTGAAGGGATTAGTGCCACTGCTCACCACTGGGCAAAACACATCACTCTAGCCCCCAACAAAACACACACACACACACAGACACACACACAGAAACACACAAACACACTATGGGCAGTGCAGACACACATCCCCTGGCATTTTTGCAAAACAAGCTGGCTCCATAAAAACACGGGCATGCATGAATACATTTACACGCTCCAAATTTAGAAAGACAAAACAAAGATCACATATTTTCCAGGGCGAACACACACACACACACACACACACACACACACACACACACACACACACACACACACACACACACACACACACACACAGTCTCCTGCTCAACCGAAGAAGAAAAGATGTTAAGGTGAGAACAGCGCGGAGTCAGTGAGAGAAAAATAGGCAGAGAGGAAATGAAGGAAGTGAAGATGGAGCAGAGGAGCAGGGACGGATCAGTGAGGTGGAAACAGCCTCAGGGACGAAATATTGTTGTTATTGTCGTCATGAATTCACCTCGACAGACCTCAAGTTAAAATAAACACAATAATAATTTAGGATTGAAAGTCACAAAGTTTCTTGAACACAGAAACACTCGACCTTGACTTCAGACACAATCTGTTTATTCACATTTAACCCGAACCACCATGTTTTCTCCTGAGCTGAACCAGTGGGTTGCATAAAGCCCCCCCCCCCCCCCCGCCCCCGACTGCCTACTACAAACAGTGTAAAAATGAAACCTCAAAATAGTGGAAAGCAAATATTCCTATATCCAGCGTTTACTGTAGACTGGACATGGATTCAGATTTCAAATCTCTGCACCAGTAGAATATTAAAATCACTTACACAAAAAAAATACATCAAATATGTGCTCGGCTCATGAATAAATATGATTTTTGACACAGACGTCCTGGAAAAGTTTCAGCTGCTTCTCCCTTTATCCCAAACTCCAGCTCCCTGTGAGCTCTTCACACAGAACGAAGAGGAAACAATGCTGATCCCGCTAATGAGCCGCGGCCAGATAGAAGCTCAAAGACGAGCGCAGCTAATTATCGGCAGCGGTGAATGCAAATGTCAAACTAATTTCGAATCAGTGGCATCAGAGGAGTCGAGCAGAATATACATAAATTATGATAATCTGAAAAAAGAATGCACATGAAACAAAGGACAGTGTGGTTGTGTTCATGTTGCAGCAACGTTACTCTGCATTGCACTGATGCACATCTTTAATAATCTGTAATCCAGCTACAGTGTTATCAGGACGTCACAACACGTCTACATACATGATAAGAGGCTGTTCGACTATCTGCTCTCATGATATCCTGTGATAATGTCATAGTGCATACAAATGTAAATGTTAAATACTACAAGGAATAAAAACAGCCATAATACACACAAAACATGTTTTTAATAGTATTATTATTTGGTGATTTCAAAGATCTCATTCTTGTGAAACATGTTTTAGCCTCTCGTCGTCATGGAAATAACGTTTTAAATCACTAAAAACTGAGATTTTAATGCAGATCAGTGTGTGTGTCTGTGTGTGTGTGTATGTGTGTGTGTGTGTGTGTCTGTGTGTCTGTGTGTGTGTGTGTGTGTGTGTGTGTTCAGTTTACTTCACACACGTTGTCTGTAGCTTTGTGTAATGAACATGACCCAGAAACACAACACAACAACATGTTTATGTAAACTTGATAAACCTCCTGTCCCTGCTAAAGCTTTCACATGAACCACAAATTGAAATATGTTCTTTTATCGGCAGAAGAAAACAACAGATTCCTGCAGATATCAAATATATCAGAGGTCTGTCATGTGGAAGTATTTGTAAGTATATATAAAACTGAGTAGTGAACAGTTTCCAAACAGGCTGAAACCAATAGACTGCTTTGTGAGTGCTCCAGTGAATCTGAGCCGCCTGTCTCTCTAATAAAACTCTCACAAGCCTTCGGGCTCATTTCAAACCACCTTAGATACCCGGCAGAGAGCGGCTTCCACCACTAGCCTCAAGCCCTTCGTTTTCCGCTACAGAACGTTTTCGCGTGAGGATCTTCCTGCCGCCGCCGCCGCCGCCCGACACGTCAGCCTGAATCTGAGCCGTTCATGAAACATGTTCACACACGTTACTGCTCCGGAGTTAAAGGTTTTCCATTTGTCCTCATCCTCAGCTCAGGAACTCAAACTCAACTGCATCCTGAGGTTTCCACCATCCTGATGTTGTGCAATAGTAGGTAGACTGGATGTTGGCTAATTTTCAATAATCATAAAATATGATTATTAAAATAAATAAAATTATTTAATTAAAATAATAAAATAATTAATTAAAAATGATAGAGTTATCAATTAAGAATAATGAAATAATTAATGAAAAACAATAAAATTATCAATTAAGAATAATAAAAGTTGTAATTATAATTTATCAAAGACGGGGCACCACCCTGGAATCAGGGACCAACAATCAGTCAATAAAGATCAGTCTCATAATCTGAAAAGTTCAATTAGAAATCTCAATATTTTCTATTAATGATTATATAATGAACAGTGAAGGTTTTAAGTTCGAGCACAGGCAGTCATAATCCAGCTGTATTCACATATATATATGCACAAAGAATCACAAAAATACCGGTACTTTAAATATAAAAGGGGATTTATTTAGGATAATGACATCAATGTAACTCAATGACTTATCACAGCAAACCCACTATATCAAAGATGAAACACCACAAGCATCTATTACAATCGTAACACATATGTAATGCCTCCAATGTGTCTACCCGGAGGCGAGTATGTGTGTGTGCGTGTGTGTCTGTGTGTGTGTGGGTGGGTGTGTGTGTGTGTATATGTCCGGGGAAGATGGAGACAAAATGGCGGTGCACCATGTGGTTTGACCACCAGGGAATGGTGGACAAAGGTTACTTGATCTATCTCGTGGTTCAAAGCGCCGAATGGCGTCGAGATGCGATCGCACTCTAGATTCTAGAAGGTATATAAGACGTGAAGTGCGGGGATGCAGTTCGGACGTGCGTGCAGGCGGATTTATGAGAGAAGAGAGAGAGGAAGGAAAAGTTATACACTAATTTATCAGAGGAGATCTCAAACACCGCCAGAGACAGCTTTGGGGGACTCTACCACTCGGTACCCAAGCGAACGAACTAAGATCCGTCCCGCTGTGTACCGATCTTTTAATAGGTTAGAATCTCCGCAAAGTCGGTCTGACGGTAACACAACGCGGTGACGTAGCCGGAAATGCCGAATACGTCACGACGCACGGGCACAATGTGGACAAGATTAGACACAGCGGTCTCACACAAATGTACGCTCAAATAGTAACACACTAATAATTAAACTAGTCTCTGCCCAGACATAAGCCTCTTACTTGTCGATGTTCACTTGGTTGGTTCGTGCGCGAAGCGTGTCCGGGAAGACGAGTGGATTTGGTTCGTGGCCGTCGGAAACAGTGATCAGCTGCTTCGTGTGATGGCAGCGGGGCAAAGCTGCGGCCGGAAAGTGGAGAGAATCGGTCTCGTTCTCCGTGGCGAAAAGTCTCAATGCCTTGGCGAATATAAACTTGCTCTTCTGCAGGGATGAATAGCGGCGGAGCAGCTATGATTTGTGGGAGCGGAGGAAAAGTCTGTGGATAACTCGGCCGGCGAGTATTCGACTTTTGCTGCGGTCCTTTCAGAGTAAAGTTCAAGTAACAAAAATTAAAAGGAGTTGAATGAACTTAAAGGGGGAAAAATATAAAAAAAACTACAAACGTTTGTGGTTGCTCCCTTAAGTGTCTGGATCATCTGGAGGGAACCTGGAGAGGTTCTGGTCCTATCTTCAGTGCACGGGGAATGAGCAATGATTTGGGGGAGCTCTCGGTATTTATTACCTGCGAAATGTCCGGCCTCCCTCCTGGAGAGGGCCGGGGGTCTTGTTGGCTCTCGGCCAATAGAAGGCCCAAGTTGACCTCAGGCCCCGGTCAAGACAACATGGCTGCTCTGTCGAATCTCTGGAGGGCTGTCTCCTGAGAGAGAGCAAAACTCTAGAGAGGCTTTGAAAAGCACATGCGGGCCTCGTTTACGATCCTTTGTCTAAGCTCGATCCCCAACATCCCCCCTTTGGTCGGGAGAGTGGGGCATTGGCCACAGTTTCCAGGGCAAACCCTAGGGTCGAGGGTTCAATTATACTCCACGGAAAGGTAATCCCTGAGTGAGGTTGAAGCAGTTAATGTTAGTTCATTTCATGAGGCATAATCTGGGCAGAGAGACTGTAAATGTCTGGGCATACAGAGGCAAAACAAAATGTCTGGGCAGACAGAGGCATAAGAAAATGTCTGGGCAGACAGAGGCATAACCTGGGCAGAGAGAGACTATATAATATTTCTAAATACGGCACACAATTTCACTTTCACATAATGCGATCGGCAGTCATTGTCACATATCCATGAATTGATATGAGCGTGAAATGAAAAGAAAGGGAAAAAGGAGCAGCAGGAAAAGTTTGAGGTAGGCGAGTAGTGGTGGTGTTTGAAGGTGAAACATGTGTGTTATCCTACCAAAAACCCAACCTTGAGAACGGAATTTAGGAGGTACATGTTCTGTGGTTCCCTAATCGGTAAATCTATGATGAATCCGGTTTCTAGATTCTGCGGATCTACCGATATTGGACTTGCACTGCCAAGACTTAATGTATATCTGGGAGGGCTGTATAACCGTAGTGGTAGCAGACTTCACAATTCTCTCAACGAGGTCAAACATTAGGTCTTTCGCTACCTGAACATATGTTAAGTCGTCCCTAACGATTACTGACAGAGTCTGTAAGGCATGCAACTATTGATGGTGTGAGTGATTCTACTGGTCTCCCTGTTGGAGTTGGGATTGCTCCCCCCTATCAGGTGTGGGGGCAGCATCCGCTCCTGAGATTGGGGAAGGTTCATACGGTTTGATCTGGTTTGCATGGACCCATTTGTATGTGGGTGGTCTTCTCTCTTTCGGGATCCTGATTCGGTATGCTACCGGTGAGAGTTTTCCCACGATCTCGAAGGGACCTATCCAGCTGGGGAGGAATTTCTTGGAAACCCCCACTGGTCGTATGAACTTGAAATAGAACACCTTGTCCTTCACTTGGTATTCACGGTGGGATGTTTTCCTATCATAGTAGGCCTTCGAAGCTTTCACACTGGCCTCCAGGTTTTCCTGTGCCAAGGCAAATGTTGCCTTGAGGTGGTCACGCAGCTCTGCCACATATTGGTGGGCAGTGTATGCGGTCATAACACTGAGGTCTTCAGCCTGGTACAACAGGTGCAGGGGGAGAGTCATTTGCCTTCCTGTCATCATTTCAAAGGGTGTGACCCCTGTGGAGCGGTGCGGAGTGGACCTGATTGCCATTAACACTAGGGGAAGTTTTACATCCCAGTCCTTGCCATTACTTCCCACGTACTTCTTTAACATGTGGATAATGGTCCGATTGGCACGCTCAACTTGGCCCGATGATTGGGGGTGATGAGAGATGTGGAACCTGACTTCGACTCCCAGGACGTCGCATAGGGAGGTCATGACGTTTGAGGTGAAATGGGTTCCACGATCTGAGTCAATGGAGAGTGGTAGGCCCCAGCGACTGAACACATGATTCAACAGTAGGACTGCTGTGGTGACGGCCGTGTCATTGGGCGCTGGGAGGCATTCCACCCATTTAGTGAAGGCGCAGGTAACCGTGAGAAGGTACTTGTTACCTCGTGAGGATTTTGGGACTGGTCCAATCCAGTCGATCTGGAGGTGGGACCATGGAAAGGTCACCCCCCTTCCTTGAAGTGGGCTCGACTCAGTGGTCGTGAAGGTTGGAACTGACAACAGGTGAGACACCCTCGTACATATGCCTGGGTGTCGGTTGCCATTGATGGCCAGTACACGACTTGTTGGAGTGTAGCTAACGTGGCTTTGTAACCTCTGTGGCCTCCGACAGGGGATCGTGAGCATGAGCTAACATTACCCCCTATGGGTAGGGACGACCCACCGGTTTGGTTCTTGGCCGTCGCGGGTAGATGAGTAAGTCTTTCTCCAGCCTTAAATGAGGTAATGCCAGTCGGAATGATTTTGTCTCTCTGGATTCATCAGTTGAGGGTTGTGCGTCTTGCTGAGGAGGGTTCATGATTATCTGCCGGATGGCGCTAACAGAGTCCTGCTCCTGCATAGCAACCAAGTCTGCGTCTCCAGGTTTACGGCCTAGGTGCAGGATCTGGTCGCAGGCTTGGGGGTTCTCTTGCCTCTCTCTTGCTTGTCGCGGGTGATGGCGTTCACTGCACAGGTTTGGGGACTTTGGAGTCCCTCGCTCTGTAGTTCCCAGGGCGTGCCTTGTTCTGCGCCTAGCTTGGCTAGGCGGTCCGCTTCGTCATTTCCATCTTTTTCCTGCCCAGCGATCTGGGAGTGACCCTTGACCTTCTTCCAGTAGACCGTCAGTCCTTTGTCTGTTACCAGTTGATCGCAGGTTAGGAAAAGCTCTGAGTGTTTGACCTCTTTATTCCTGGCATTCTTCATTCCCTTTTCCTTCCATAAAGGAAAATGGGAGATGAAGCTGTGCCGAGCGTAGTTGGAGTCTGTGCAGATCACCAACTGTGTTATAGCCAGCTTAGCGGCTTGTTGCAGAGCAATGAGTATAGCGGCAATTTCTGCGTACTGACTCGTCTTGGGCCCTAGTTGGTAGTGGTCTGGTTCGCTGCAGTTATAGCCGACCCAGGCGATACCCACTCCGGCCCGGAGTTGAGTCTCGTGATGGAATGAGCAGCCATCAACGTAGACCTTGGGGAGATCTTGGCAGACGTTCTCCTCATAGTATCGGTGGTGGGAAGGCAGCGATGGAGTGGTTGTTAGGAGAGATATGGGAGGTGGCTGTTCGTCCTCATCGCAATGGTGACAGTCAGCCAGGCCTTTACCCAGGGCCATCTTATGGTTTTGGGCGTACTTCACCTCAATGTCATAGCCTTGCAGTGCCATCATCCAAGCAGCTATGCGGCTGTTTGTGACTCGGCCTTCCCTCAGCCTTTGGCTGTTTAAGAAGGCTACAGGTTGGTGGCACGTCTCTATGATGACTTTCTGTCCTCCAATGTAGCTGCGGAAGTGTTCTACGGCCCAGACTGTGGCCAGGAGGGCTCTCTCGCAGTCGGAGAATTTTATCTCCACACTGCTAAGGGGTCGACTGGCGTAGGCAACAACACGTTTGTCGGTGTCGTACTTCTGTGCCAGGGCCGCACTGAGACAGTGGGATGAGAAACTTGCTTCAAGATGAAATTCTTTGTCTTTGTCTGGGTAGGCCAGACAGGATGCCGAACAGAGTTTTGCCTTCATCTGACGGAAAGATTGTTCTTGGGGTTCTTCCCACTTGAAGGGTTTGTCTTTGCAAAGGAGTTCGGTGAGAGGTCTGGCTATCTCTGCGTAGTCCTCGATGAACTGGCGGGAGTAGTTACAGACCCCGAGGAAGCTCCTGAGTTCTGTCAAGCGACTTGGAGCCTTGATATCCTGGATGGCTTGTATCCGCCCCGCTTGGGGTTCAATGCCATCCGCGCCGACTGTCAGACCCACGTATTTCACTTTGGTGCGACACCACTGGCCTTTGGTGAGGGCCAACTTGGCTCCTGCGGCGGACAGTTGAGTGAGCACATGTCGGATCTCAGTGAGGTGTTCCTCAAAGGTTTGGCTCCTCATGAGGACGTCGTCCACATAAATGAGGTTTCCGCGGGCTGCGGCATCGCTCATGGCCTTATGGAGGAAGATGTTAAACTCCGATGGGGAGTTTGAGTACCCAAACGGGCATCGGTTCCAGGTATACTGGCTGCTGCCGAAAGAGAAAGCCAGTTTGTACTGGTCGGCTGGGTCCACTTTCATCGTCCAGAATCCGTTTGCCACGTCCACGGTGGAGAAAAACGTGGCTCCTTTTACCTTGGCCAGTTCTTGATCCAGGTGAATCATGGGCCAGCGGGAAAGGGGAACTTGTTTGTTCAGGGGACGATAATCAATGGTGAGACGCCACTTTCCGGTTGGTTTTAGCACCGGCCAAATGGGTGAATTGTAAGTTGAATTACATTCCCTGATTATCCGTTTCTCTAGCAGGGTGTCGAGGATGTCTTGAATGGACTCGTATGCTGCTAATGGGATTCTGTACTGTCGTACGAAGGTCGGTAGCGCGTTTGGGTCCGTGGGGATGCGCACAGTGTGGAGGTCAGTGACCCCACAGTCCGTGGAATCCTTCGAGAAGATTGGTTGGAAATCGAGAAACAATTTTCTTAGCATTTCTCTCTGTTCTTCTGATGTCAGAGCGTCTGCCTTTTCAAGTTGTTGCTGTATCTCAGCCTCACAGGGCACCAATTATGTTGTGCAATAGTAGGTAGACTGGATGTTGGCTAATTTTCAATAATCATAAAATATGATTATTAAAATTAATAAAATTATTTAATTAAAATAATAAAATAATTAATTAAAATGATAGAGTTATCAATTAAGAATAATGAAATAATTAATGAAAACAATAAAATTATCAATTAAGAATAATAAAAGTTGTAATTATAATTTATCAAAGACGGGCACCACCCTGGAATCAGGGACCAACAATCAGTCAATAAAGATCAGTCTCATAATCTGAAAAGTTCAATTAGAAATCTCAATATTTTCTATTAATGATTATATAATGAACAGTGAAGGTTTTAAGTTCGAGCACAGGCAGTCATAATCCAGCTGTATTCACATATATATATGCACAAAGAATCACAAAAATACAGTACTTTAAATATAAAAGGGATTTATTTAGGATAATGACATCAATGTAACTCAATGACTTATCACAGCAAACCCACTATATCAAAGATGAAACACCACAAGCATCTATTACAATCGTAACACATATGTAATGCCTCCAATGTGTCTACCCGGAGGCGAGTGTGTGTGTGTGCGTGCGTGTCTGTGTGTGTGTGGGTGGGTGTGTGTGTGTGTATATGTCCGGGAAGATGGAGACAAGATGGCGTCTGCACCATGTGGTTTGACCACCAGGGAATGGTGGACAAAGGTTACTTGATCTATCTCGTGGTTCAAAGCGCCGAATGGCGTCGAGATGCGATCGCACTCTAGATTCTAGAAGGTATATAAGACGTGAAGTGCGGGATGCAGTTCGGACGTGCGTGCAGGCGGATTTATGAGAGAAGAGAGAGAGGAAGGAAAAGTTATACACTAATTTATCAGAGGAGATCTCAAACACCGCCAGAGACAGCTTTGCAGGGACTCTACTACTCGGTACCCAAGCGAAGCGAACTAAGATCCGTCCCGCTGTGTACCGATCTTTTAATAGGTTAGAATCTCCGCAAAGTCGGTCTGACGGTAACCTAGCAGTGGCGTGACGAAATGCCGAATACATCACGACGCTTGGGCACAATGTGGACAAGATTAGACACAGCGGTCTCACACAAATGTACGCTCAAATAGTAACACACTAATAATTAAACTAGTCTCTGCCCAGACATAAGCCTCTTACTTGTCGATGTTTCGCGGTTGGTTCGTGCGCGAGCGGTGCGTTCCGGGAAGACGAGTGGATTGGGTTCGTGGCCGTTGGAAACAGTGATCAGCTGCTTCGTGTGATGGCAGCGGGACAGGAGCTGCGGGCCGGAAAGTGGAGAGAATCGGTCTCGTTCTCCGTGGCGAAAAGTCTCAATGCCTTGGCGAATATAATCTTGCTCTTCTGCAGGGATGAATAGCGGCGGAGCAGCTATGATTTGTGGGAGCGGAGGAAAAGTCTGGGGATAACTCGGCCGGCGAGTATTCGACTTTTGCTGCGGTCCTTTCAGAGTAAAGTTCAAGTAACAAAAATTAAAAGGAGTTGAATGAACTTAAAGGGGAAAAATATAAAAACTACAAACGTTTGTGGTTGCTCCTTAAGTGTCTGGATCATCTGGAGGGAACCTGGAGAGGTTCTGGTCCTATCTTCAGTGCACGGGAATGAGCAATGATTTGGGGAGCTCTCGTGTTATTACCTGCGAAATGTCCGGCCTCCCTCCTGGAGAGGGCCGGGGGTCTTGTTGGCTCTCGGCCAATAGAAGGCCCAAGTTGACCTCAGGCCCCGGTCAAGACAACATGGCTGCTCTGTCGAATCTCTGGAGGGCTGTCTCCTGAGAGAGAGCAAAACTCTAGAGAGGCTTTGAAAAGCACATGCGGGCCTCGTTTACGATCCTTTGTCTAAGCTCGATCCCCAACA